>NW_019213717.1:376088-389013 GCF_002532875.2 Varroa jacobsoni
AGAGAGAGAGAGAGAGAGAGAGAGAGAGAGAGAGATTCTTTTTTCTATATTCTTTTTTAACTATTTGTTTACTGATGATGAAGTTTCATATGACCTTGCCTCTCCTTTGCTCTACCCGCCGTTGCTTCATTTGAGTTAAAAAGTGTTACTTCTTAATACGTAAGTAGTATAAGATACGTTTTGTTAAAAATTCATAGAATACTCCAAGTTCACACAACGCACAGAGGTAAAGGAACGTTCGGTAGAACTGAGCGGATTCTTCATATACTCACAATGCTACTACAATGTATCACCGGTCAATCATCATGAACCATCCGAGCCGTTCGGTTTGCCCAGTGATACTGCTCGCCAAATATGTGAGACAATATTGAGGTTGACCTTCGAAGGTCCAAAATGTTGCCCCCCTCAACAGAGACAGTAATCAAGGAGCGGTTTCTTTCGAGTGAGCCTCTCGGTTACACCGATGCTGAGGCTCGTAACAATGACACGGTACATTTTATTATACAACTATTGCTGTTCGATGTTGTGCAGGGAACTATACAAGTCGACTTCGTAAAAATTAGTGAAGCTAGTTACAAATGAAATAAAGTTTGGAACGCTTGATGAACTCGATAGGCCTGTTCAACGCTGAGCTGAATAATTGTTCCTATCAATAGTATTCAAATCGACCAACCATAAGTTTGAACAGTTTAATTCTCTTCTGCGAAAAAGTGAACTGGAAGTCTATAACCGATGTGTCTCAAATGGTGGATATTACGGTGCCGGAACGTGATATCTACTCACTATTAGAATGCTTTTCGAACGTTCTGAAATTTGTGCTAAGCTTTTTTTGTTGTAGCATGTACGGGGTACTACACTAGAACTTGCTCAATCGAACTTTTCTGAACCACGCACTTATTTAAAAAAAAAAAAAAAAAAAAAAAAAGGTAAACAAACTGCGTCCTTTTATTCATATCCTGCGCTCGTTTTCCTAAAAATCATTCTGAACATTGGTCTGTTAACTGCGGTCTTCAGAAACGTACGAATATCTTCTGTCCCCGTTCTGCCTTTGAAGCTTAGGAAATTTGTTCATAACACTCCAGCAGAAGTTGCTTCAATTTGGGCTTGTCCACTTTGCTCTGCTGATTGATAAAACCGTTGATCTGTAAAACACAACAGAGTATAAGCAACATAGCTATAACCAGTAATAAACCGATTTCAAGTAGAAATATTTTTCTGCACGCTTGTAAAAATAATGACCCCCTTGATGTGAGGCCGATTTTCAAGGATATCAGTTTTTTTCTTTTTAATATTTATGTATACTCCATACGATGATAAAATATGGCGTCATTTATTACAAGAGCCAAAACTTAATTGCCACTTACTAAAATAAGCAATTGCGTTTTTTAGCAGTGCTTCGATGTCATTGATATAAACTGGACTTGCAAATGCGGTACGCCAGCGCATATGATTCCGTATCTCAAAAAACAACACTACTTTTGAAATTTGTTAAAAAACATTTCAATCAATATATTCCATAAGTACCAACATAAAAAAAAATAGATATATGTTTCGCACTCTTCCACAATGTACTTACAATGGCAATACCAGTTGTTGGCGCACTTTGACAGGCTTTTCCTATTGCCTCTTCTGGAGCCCGACCTTTGAATAGTGCTTTCAATTTGTCCCATTTCTGCTTTGTCTAAAATTCGATTTAATCCATTGCATTTAAATTCATTTTAAGTAGGCACGGTTCGGGGTAAAATACTCTTCATATGTTGATAGTTGATTATCGAACAATATTCGTGACGCACTTTGACTTATTAAAATATTGCACGGTTTCTTTTCACATGATGCTATATATAATTGAATCTATAAATACTGTAGAATGGAAAATATCCGTATTTGCTCAAAACCTACCCCCTCTGGCGCACTCTCGAGCGCGCACGTCAGGAAATCGGTGAGTCCGGTCGTCGACATCGCTGTTAATATTTTGGCGAGGCGATACGTGAGTCGTTATTCTGTGATAACACTTAGGCCTTAAATTTGGCCCGAGAAAAGCGTATATAACTTTCTACTGATGCTCACTAGGCACGATATTTTCCTATTGTTATTTAGCTTGCCCATTTCGTACGGCGTATTTCATATGAGAATTGTCGATATTTTCCTATGTCTTCTATGGTGAATTAGTTTTATATAGTAAACTCTGATGAAAATTTGAAAATTAATTAATTGTATGCATAAAAATTAACTCTTAACTGACATAAGAACATAAAAGACTTTAATCTGCATAATATTATATTTCCTGCAGTCTACTTATACTCTGCTGTGGCCAAAATGAAACCAGCCTACCGTACTCTAATGATAGCTACCAGTGTTTTATAAAACTAGTCACAGCTGTTTGGATCTCACGGCGGTGCACCGTTATCTATAAATACAGATTTATATATGTATAGATACAATTAATATATTTTGCCTACATGAATTGACATTGAACTTACCGCAGATATCGATGCGAACCTGTTGTTGATGTCCAGGTGTCTGCAGTGCGACCAATATCAATGCGCCCACAAACAATCGGTGGTAAGGACTATTTCCAAGGGAGCACATGTTTGACAGTCGCAACTCATTGAATTCCTTTAACGGTCCTATTCTTGGGTGTCTTGTTTCGAGCCCAGTGAATGTTTTTTAGGCAAAGAAGGATTAGATAACAAATTATTGAGCGGAAAAGTGAACATCTTACACTGTCACAAAACAGTAAGCCATTATCCTTATTTTTTATTCACAGAGCTCGACGCCCGGTTAAATCGGATCAGCAACATCATCATTTCTTAAGCTTTATTAAAGGGCATATATTAGGTCTTATGCTACTGTGTAGCACACGTCGTCGATTTTCTAAAAAATTGAATGAAATTTACTGGAATTCTTATTGTCCTTTCTTTGTCGTATTTGTAAATCTCGGCATATTAATACGCCTACTATCCCTTAAACGTACTTTGTTATACTGAGGCAATGTAGATTTAAGTTGAATAATTCAAATCAGTAAATAAGGTACAAATAGCATAAATAGTTGACTATTTTATAATAAGTTCGTTGGTCTTTAAAAAATAATTACTGTTTAAACTCTTCGGGTATTGAACCACGCACCAGGAACGCGTAGTGACATGTTTTAGCGTTGCACTTTCAACATTAACAATGGAAAGACTCGGTCCTGTTGCGCAGCTGAAGCTAGAGAACAAACAACGGTATAATTTAATGATTCAAATGGTCACGCATTACTGACGCTTAATGTTCAGCTCAATTGTCATCATACAACAATGGACAAGCTTGAATAATTTTTCCATTACCATTTCCCAACTGTTATTAAGGTAAGACTGCGTGGTTATTATGCATCAGCAAATAGTGGAGATCATTTACGGGGAAAGACCTCATCAACAGCCGTGCTGCTTCTTACCTTAAAAACGTTGCGCCACAAGTGCATTCAACATTTGTCTAACGCAACTTGTGCTTAAAAGAGAGGTTACATGTGGAAGTCCTGTAGACGCTTCTAGGGCCAATGTAAAAGATTTTATGCGTGTTGTTACAGAAAAAAAAAATCTGAATCAATTGACATTTACGTAACTTAATACATTCAAAAATTATGCAGGCTGAAAGGTGCGGACAGCAGTTCACGAAATCAAGTCATGTAGTATGGATATGCAATCGAAAAAGCCAGCTATCTGTATAGACAATCCTTTATTTTTAATTACAGGAGTACTATAGCTCAAAATGACTATCATTCAGTCTGCACGCGAAATGGCAATAAGTTAAGAGTAACTTTCCTAAAAAGGACTCACTGTCCGTACAATAACTTCTCGCTTGGTAATTGTGTTAATAATGTTATACGGCGCTAGAGGAATTCGCAAAAGTTTCGGCTATTAGTAAAAGAAATGGTCCACGGTTAACTGAAAGACTTAATGTAGACCAGATCTTAGTAGGAAATAGGGATCAACATAACATCCTGTCAGCTCCGGAATAAAAAAAATTATCAAGCGTTAGGTATCCTCGTTGGGCTGAAGCAAACGCTGAAAACGATTGAAACCACCATTACATTGAGCTATTGTATGATAGACGATTCACAGATGAAACTCATTGTAGGCGACATGGCATCAGCAAACGTGAATTGCATTGTGAATATAGCCTAATGCTGCTTATAGAAACAGAAACAACTTGGTCTCAGATATGACGATGCAGGTACCTAGCGAGCACAAATTCTGGTGCTGGAGATAATATACCTTCAAATAACAAAATTACTAGTTTATCTGTTGAGCGAGTAGCTTGGAAGGTCGGGACGTCCCTGCTTCAGATCCCGTCAACGACGCATCAATACTGCACAATGTGTGTGAACTGGCCATGTTGTCATTGTCTATTAAAATGGAATCATTCGTTATGGTAATCAGCTTGACTAGGTTCTGTAGATCTTTATATAGTACATCAGTCCCACACAAGGCAAAGCATGCATAGATAAGTACCTCATGATGTTTATTTACCAAATCACAGAAAAAAAAAGTAATTTTCGAGCACGTAGCTTATGCTTGCACTTCAGGTACTCATACCAGTAGATCTAGTCCCGGTCCGCGTTCTTCCCAGAGACTGAAAAAACTCGACCAAATGCCGCGCATCACCTTAACAAAGAATCAGCATTTATCGCCTGCGGTCTATACATCAAGACTACTGCATACTTAAAGAAAATCCTGCTCTAAGCACATGCCCAAAATTACACCGCTCTCGCGCATTTATCCGTACCTTTCCGAACCGTAGCTTTCATCGAATGCGTGAAGGAAAATTTATAAAATACACTTTCAAAACCTGAAGCCTGGAAACTTCTGGTCTAAAGGAGCACCGTCCACATGTACTATTTACAGTACATTTCCCTTTTACCTTATCTGTTCGTTCCAACTATTTTTCACCGGCGCCTCGAGGAACTTGGGTCCTCCATTAACTATTCGGCACTCCGCGACGTCTTCAAGATGAAGCAGAGCACTCGGCAGTTTACAATGACCTTCAACAATATTTTTTGCCGACTACTTCTACTACTCTGAATTAAGTTTTTGTGATAGTCTACTGGTAGACCTGCAATAGCGTTCACTTCGAGAAAACATGGTTTACTACTCGATTGGCCAGTGCTACAGTTGTGCGAACGCTACCATATGACATCTAACAGAAATTTTGCCAGAAGCCAGCAAACCCTGTTTTAGTCACCGAACACAATTAAATTTATTACAATTTCAAAAAAGCTGCAAAACGAATTGATACACTGTTGGGAGCATTCATTTAATGAATGATTGATAGATGCATTAAAGCGGTCTTACACTATACAAAGCGTTTTCTTTTTTAAACAAAAGTTCCAAACTGTCTAAGTCCTACACTAAAAGGCAGGTTTTTATGCAAGTAGGTCGACTAGTAATGTAGCTAACCTAATACATTCTGTATTAGCGATTCGTTTTTATAATAAAAATACATTAAATGTTTTGGTCCACATGTGTGGATGTGAAAGAAAGTGAAGACCAGATAAGATCGTCCAGAGCATCGAACAATTTACGGAGAACGTGGCAGTGAAAATGAACGAATCGGTTTTTACTGTTACGTCCAAAGAATCGAAATACACACACGCTATAGTTTTATGACTGTGCAATGCTTGTAAGGGGTAAAGTGCTTCTTTATCATGCGATTTGATTGGTCGTTTTCTTAAGAACAAACCTAAGTTCAACTTTCTTGGCACCAACGACACCAGAATTAGTAGTGATGCAAAAGAGTTATTTTGCCCCACTGCTACATTTAAATTAGTTTCTTCTAGCTTACATTTCATTACACACACGGGATTACGTTCACATTGGTTTGTCTGAAATGATTCTGCGCAACAGACAAGCAAGACAATCCGTAATGCCTGTTGACGGCATATGAAAGAAAATATCGAATAAACGGAAATTTTAAAGAATATGTTCGGCGTTTTTAGATTGTGACACATTCTCTGCTTCGAATGTTGGAGAATAACGTCGCTACAAGAAATTGAAAAATTCATCTTTTAGCTCAGGAAATTGACCACCGTCAAGGTCCTTCTCAGCTTTAGAAAAACGAAACTACCGTACTCTTTTATCATGCAAATACATGTTTTATTGAAACAGGATCACTATTCCTTGAACATCTATCTATTAGTTTTCCATGTAACGTTTATTCTATATCACCCTCCCCCTCCCTTCCCCTATGCCTAAGGCACACATGCAATGTGCCTATTAACTCCACCTTGAAAAATAAGAAGCAGACATCATTAGCACAACCGCACATCCCGTATTAACCTAACAATTAAAGTCGTTCGACAACGTTACTCATCAACATTATTGACAAAACTGTACATGGTATACACGGTCGCCCATTTTAGCGGCAGCCCATTTTTGCCCGCCCTTAATACCAGGCTTAATTTCCTACAGCTGTTCTTCCGTTATGGTTGAAGCTGCTGACTGGCTGGCTGTAAACTCGAGCCGTTATTGTATTTGTTGCTAAGATTGTAACTGGGTTTGCATCATATCTTGTTGTAGAGCCTCGTTTTCCTTGATGCGTTTCTGAATAATTTCCGGTTGCAATTTCATGTAGATATCCATCATTAAATGGTTCAACTGGAACAACAATCATAAGTACATAATACAAATGACTGTAGCATAATGCTATAGGCATACGAATGCTCGTTACGCTTAGTCCGTAGAAAATGTTCACTCCTTATTTGCAAATAAACCTATTTATACCAATACTCAACATATATATATCATACAAAATCTCATAATAAAGTGAACGTAAAGTATTATGATTCGAGAATTTTATGTTAAGTTTTGAGTCTGAGCTATTTCGAGCATATGATAGTCTGCAAATGCGACGTGCTTTATTCCTAGAACAAGGAAAATTGCGCAAGAACAAAAAATTACCCGTATGCCCTTAGTCACGCATCGATCGACACAAACGCATTCATCATTTGACAATTTCCTTTGACCAAGATCATTTACACAATTAGCGAAACACTGCTCCGACATTTTGTTATAGATCGTCATAAAATCCCGCATCTGCAAAAGGTCAGTCAATCATCGTAAGGTTAGATTTCATACCTGATTGCACTATATCGTCTTATAAGTGTATAATGCTTAGACTCTTCTTCTAAATGATAAGAAACAACTCGAAAAACACTTTGTGACAACGTTTTTGTTTTGATTATTTTAGCGCCAAGATAACACAGAATGTTCTCCAAAATCCTTTCGGACAACAATAATAAGAATATATTTGTTGTAATCGGCAGCCATATCAAAGATATGCGTTTTAAAGGAGCATCTTACGGGCGCAGTTGTTTGCCGGTCGATAGAAGTGCTACTTATAAACAGATATACATATTCTTTGATTATAGGTGAAGCCCGTAGTCAGAAGGCTATACTTTTATCTAGTTTATACAATCCGATAGAAAAAGAATTGGCAAAGTAGTCCATCCAAAACAATAGCTATCTCTAAAGGGAAAATGTAAGCTTAAAATTTACGTCTAAATTCCGCAAACGATTTAATACTTTTTTCTATAAAGCAATTTGTACGATCATTTGTAAACTAAAGTATGTGTTTTTGCATTTTTCACGAAATTTTTCAACTGAAAATGTACACTTGGTAAATAATGAAAAAGTTTACAAACGTCCGTTCATAGCATTGTAGTGGTGACATTACCCGTTATGGAAAGTCCGAATTAGAATTTGTTCGGATTCAGGAAGCAAATCAGACGAAAATGGAAAAAAATAAGATGTCTGTGAGCTGCCTTTGTTATGATGAGACTACGCAAAATAAAAATACAGTTTTAGTCTTTCAACTTACATTACGAATCGCTGCGTCTGCATCTTGACTCATCTTGAATAGATTTCCAACTTAACCTTAATAAAATCCGTTCTTCGATATAGTAACGATTGAATTAGGTTGCAATTCAATATAATAGCGATTACGGGAATGGTTTGTTTACACTAGTTGAATTACTCCAGTATGCTGTATTCTAACAAAGGATTTACGTCACAACGTCAGTATTTCAATTAAAACAAAACATCACATGTGCCCAGCGGGCATCGTCGTTATCTTCTTCAAATTCGACCGCGCGATGTGAGACCGGACTCTTCCGCGTTTGATCGAATCACATGCGTTCATCCGCCTGCATAAAATCCATATCTTAAAGTAACGCTTCTTGAAATTCCAATTACTGCCAGAAATTTAGTCACGAAGCAATTGGTTATCGTACAATCTAAAGTGCAAACAATGGGTACGACAAGTATAAATAACAATTTCAGAGTGCGAATTAAGTGCACGTTTTGTGGTATTGTTGATTAGAGACAGACTTACGAATTGAAATGGCCAAGGTCCGCGTGTTTGGCGCCCTTTTCTATAGTTGATGCGTTCATTTTCAAAAAGGGAGAAGCAAAACAACTACCCGGAGAATCACAAACAGCCCTATTCAAGCACCCGAGCGCCGACAATCTGTGGTGTTATTATTCGATGACTAGGTCAATTATCGGTTGATCTTGTGTTTGTAAAACTTATTGTGGATGTAAGTGCTCTCAATGTAATACGTATCGTTTTTGAATCAAGAACCTAACAACACGAAATATGTATGATCAACCGTTAAGATGATAGCATAAAAATCTCCAATATACATATGTGCTGTCCCGATCCACGCTACATTGGCAGACAGTTTTTCTTTTCCCCATAATATATATTTTTAAAAAGTTTTATTTCTTATTAGTATGGGCCAGTGGCAGGTTAAATATTAAAAAAAAAATATATATTTGCCTCCACTGTAGGAGACGCATTAAAGGCAATCGATTACATTGATATTCGACACAATCCAACAATTCTAATAACTTTGTTCATCCGCTGTACGTGATGTTTACACATAAGTAAAATAACTTAGAATTCAGCTTCTAATGCGCGTGCTAGTGCGATCTATCTAATTTGTGTTGAAACTCTATTCAATAAGAACGCCGTTAAGCGCGTGCACCTTTCGACATCTTGAGCTTTTTCTGGAAATGACATTTGCATTATTTTATACGCTTTATCTAGATTTGGTCCATCGCAAACGCTTAGCGTCCTAAGTAAATTGTCATCAGTTTAGGTAATGATTTAAGTAAGATGATTCTTGCAAGCTTTGTAACGTATCGAATATTTGCATGAAGATCTAAAACGCTGCATGATTTAAACCAGGCTAGTTTGACCTAGTGCGGTAACAAGCTGCGAAAAGTTTCAAATCAATTGTCGAAGCAATACCCAGCGAATAGCGATTGATTACAGAGAAATAGTTACTTTAGCCCGTCGTCAATTTAAGCACCGCGCGTGAAGAACGTCTTCTAGTTGTATTTTCAAATAAGCAACCCCACTCGCAAAAATATATTGTAAGTTATAACAAGGTTGTGATTTCATTGCATTTGTTTCACCGAACGTAGTACGTTTATCAAAATTGTTCAGGAGTTTTTTGTTTTCCACTTTAAATTACAATAATAATGGCTTGTCTAACACTGAGTTCGTGGTTGTCCATGTTATGGGATTAATATTTTCATCAGAAACGATAGAATGGAAGTCCGAAAATTGGTTAGGCTCAACGGCCTGAACTTGGGAACAGGTTGATATGATTCAGCTCTTTTCTTATTGAAAGAGAATGGTAAATATTGGACGACCACCGTGCGACATTTTTAGTGGGCAGACTATTATATTCAGCAGACAATATTTCGCTATCCTTTTATTTGAGCACGGTCCCGTTCTATTCTACATAACACGGAGGATTTGTATCTCTTATGTTTTTATTCTCTTTTAGGGTCGTTGGTCAGATCGACGAAGAAAGCAGCCAGTATTATTAGCTACTACCCCGCATCTGAGGTGCTTGTCGCCGAAAACAATATCTCCGCATAATCTGACAGCAGAGGCATTTAATTCTTAAAACAGACATCACAAATAATTCCACTATGATCGAACAGCGGATGAAGCTCGTTGAACCAGTAGTGAAGTCGTTTCGCGTAGCAAAGGTACGAAATCGTTTTGGCGTTGGAAAAGCGGCTAGTGTGAATAGTCTGTTCAGAAGGAACAGGTGGTGGCAACGTATTAAAAAACCAAAATTAGACTCAACGACGAAATAGTCTGCATTTGGGTTAAACTGTAAAATTTTTTCGCGTTTCGTCATGCATTTGCTGTTGTATGTTGAAAATAGCATATACCAGCTTTTTGCTAGTCGTCTACTGAAATTCGACGAAGCTGCTTTAGGCTTAAGAATACGCGTTTAGGCTCATTTCTTTTCTAAGTTGTTTGTAAGTATTACCTGCGTTTGTACCTAGCACTGAAAAGCGCGTTAGATAGGCCGCAGTGCTGGCCGCAAAGGTGTATATATGAGTATATATTTTCTATCTTTTATAAACATCGTTTACACAACAGAAATGACAGCATTTCTGTTTACATTATGCGAATATTAATAAAGAGCATTATTTTGATTTTTATAATTGAATATCCGTTTGTTTGGCTATCAATATGGACAGAATATAACACCAGTGTAAGAAAAAAAATAAAAATGCGTATTTTATTATGCGTCTATTTCTTTATCTTACTAGGTGTTTCGAGACAACACAGATCGGATAAACTGTATTGACTTTTCATCAGACGGAACAACACTTATATCTTCAAGTGACGATGATTCCATTATTATTTACGACTGCACAAAAGGTTTGTTAAAACGTTCTCGATCCATAATAGATAATTTTCTTTTAGAAGAGATAAACTGTTCGTTCAGGTTCCAAGTGAAGATTCTAGACAAAAAAGTACAAACTACTTTTATAGACACAAGATGGCTGCCTATTTTAAGGCATGTTTATTCTCTATGTCGTCAATAGGTATGCAAAAGCGGACACTAAATTCGAAAAAATATGGCGTCGATCTGATTCATTTCACTCACGCGGCAAATACAGCAATCCATAGTTCGACGAAAGTGGACGAAACTATCAGGTGTGTTGCATAAACGATCGATTTCATCTACAATGACACTTAGCTTTCCTAATCAATGATACTTTAATGAAAATCAGTTTATTTATTTATGTTTCAGCTTTATTTTGCTTTGAACATAAAAAGCGTTCTACGGGCTATTATAGGTTGAAGAAACAGTGGCAAAAATCACTTTTCAAGGTTTACATGCAGTGGAGTTTATAATATACTGACGATTTGTGGTCGTATACAATGTGCTGAGCAATTGATTTAGGCCGAATCAGCGAATCCAACAAAAGAAGGCCCGTTATACTTACTTTAGCGATATTCATTGGAAGCTTTGCTGCATGAAAACGAACGTATTTACTTACGGATACATATTTATTACTGATTTTTCGTTTTGGATTCGAACATACTTGTCTTAATTTTTGCAGGTATTTATCTTTACACGATAACAAGTACATCCGTTATTTTCCGGCACACGGTAAAAAGGTTGTTACGTTGTGCACGTCTCCTGTTGATGATATGTTTTTATCCGGTTCTCTAGACAGAACTCTGCGCCTCTGGGATGTTCGATCGCCCAACTGTCAAGGTTTTATGCAACTAAACGGTAAGTTCGTTGAACAAATGAAGGCTGTAAGAAACAGCGGCCGTCGGCTTCGTACCGAAAAGCTATGCCTCAATAGTTAATTGACTTACCTATATATAAGAACTATATAAAAGGATATTAAACGTAATGTATACTTCATAGAGTAGATATACTGGCTTAGCAAAGATTAGACATGGGTGCGAAAGGGCAGAGCGCTCATTAGTAGTACAGGCCGAATTCACGAGAGATCTCACTAATCCAAGCTATTAGTGAAGGGAATGTGTTTCCTGTTAGATAGAATAAGCAGGTATTGGATTCTGCGTTTTACAAGTTCTTAAGATACGTCCTACTTAGCGGACTCACTTATTTGAAGTCCTAGAGAACCATGATCCAACGAAACAAATATATGTATTTCTCAGTAAGTTTTTCTACTAGTTATGAATACTTCAATTACAACAGTAGAACGTAGGGTGTATGAGAAAAAAATGTTTAAACGATTGGGCATAACGACCTGCTATAAAATTCTTAACCACCTTAAATTTCCTGTCGTATAACGTCGCGGGGACGATACCTTTGCCTTACTACATTTATAAATAGGCTCGCTCACTGTACATTGCGATATCCACAGGGCGACCCGTCGGAAACTTTGACCCCGAAGGCCTTATATTCGCTGTTGGTCTTAACTCTGAGTCTATTAAGTTGTATGACCTTCGTACGTTTGATAAGGGTCCGTTCAATACGTTCAAGCTGCCTCAGGATAAGGACTTCGACTGGACGGGTCTGAAATTTTCACCCGATGGGAAGACAATTTTGATTTCGACAAATGGAACGGTCATACATTTGGTTGATGCCTTTAATGGAAACTCTTTACAAAAGTTTACAGGTACAGAAGATCAAGCTTACGTTTTTGACATTTTTACAACAATACGCTATTTAAATCTGTGGTATTTGCTTTGTATTGCATTTTATCAATAGAAAAAGGAGATCTAGCATCTTCAAAAAATAGAGTAGCCGATTTGCGTTTTCTCTATAATGCTCATGTCCTCTATATTATTATTTCAGGATTTGCTAACTCCAGACGAATTCCACTTGAGGCTTCGTTCAGTCCGGATTCACAGTTTGTTTTTTCTGGCTCGAGCGATGGCTGTGTGCATGCCTGGAACGCGGACACTGGCAGTAAACTGGCGATGCTTCGGGCAGAGCACACCGGTCCTGTTGGATGCGTTCAGTTCAATCCCAAATACATGATGCTTGCATCCGCCTGCAACAATATGGCGTTTTGGTTGCCTACGCTTGAAGAAACTACCTAAATATACACTGACTGGTAGATCTCCGATGTGGTACCTATATATA